>NC_066833.1:16955135-16975135 GCF_001640805.2 Lates calcarifer | reverse complement strand
CACATTCCTGTGAAAACACACTCGCCTTGTTGCTGATGTGAGAATACATCATTTTGCGTGTACAGCAGACTACTCAACCCTATTGTTCCGATTTGGGTTTTAGAGACCCCAGACCCCCTTGAGCAGCTCAAAAAGCATACATAACACTTACTTTATCAGTTTAATACTCAATTAATTTTCCTGATTTTAGAGAATTGCTTTTTGACACAACATATTACAAAAGTTCATCACAGAAAATACCAAGTTAGTTTTATTTGGGGTCACAAAGACCTGGAATTTTATAGCAAGTTTGCACATAAAAGCGCTTGCAGACCACAAATATATGTTAATGATTTTTGGCAAACAAATTAAATTTTCCCATAGCCCATAAAATATCTAAAACATAAAACATTTCCTTTAATAATAATGTTTCATGGTTTTATTTTTCATGTCTTGTCATCTTCCTCAAATGCAGAAGCTTAGTTAAAGGGAAAGGTTACTACCTCAATACCTTTTCACATACACAAGGTCAGAAGAAAAGGAGGGAGAATATTGAATGAAACAGAAATTGATTTTTTTTAAATGTTATTTTTTTTTACACATATGGCATTGGGATTTATTAGACTGCAATCAACGAGGGAGTAAAACCAATGTCAACAAAATAGAGGAGTTAAGTTTTCTAATCAGATCATTGAAGTGTGGGAGAAATAACTCCCAAAAAGATATCCATGACCTCTAAAATATTAAGTATATATGAGGTACATTTGAATCCTCATCTCCGAACACTTTGTAGTCTTTCTGAATGAGATCTGTTATAAAGACCAACCTGAGGATGTCTGCTGTATCTGAGTCAGTTCAAAACAGACGGAAATGCAAAAAGAGAGACACGCTCTGCCTCTAGTCAGGCTGTCCAACTCAAAAGCTCCCACTGCTGTCTAAAGGAACTCATTGCACTAATAACTTTATATTCATATTCAGTATTATTCAGAAGGATTATTATTTTACAAGCCATGTTCAGACATTACAAAGGCTGGGCTGAAAATATACAATTTGAGATAACTATATACAAGCATAAATACGGAAACTTGAGGGAAAAAAGTACAGATGTTGTGGCGACACAATCAAACATCTGACAAGATTAGATTTTTTTCAGAAAGATTCTATAGCTGCTAGGTAGTCACTGAAATCATTAAGTTAATAACCTAAAACATGAGGCATAGGATTATTCTATGAATCCATCAATAAATTAGAATAATGTCAGTGAGCAGCCTTAAAAAATGTTCTTTAAACTGACATGACATTTTTTGTTCCATTTCCAAATGACCGCTGGCAGAGATTGCTGGCTCTCGTATTAATTCTCAGGTTTTCAAGGAAAAATATATCTATCATAAGTAGAAATAATGAAGTTGAAGAGCTGATGCCCTGAGGAGCAGTCACAAAGAATTATATCTTTCTATAACACAGGACACAGGCAAAAGATAAGTACCTGTCAGTTGGCATACTCTCTGCTACATGTGCCTATCAATAAAAGAGATTATTTTCCCCAGTTATTACAACAAAGATCTGGGGGGCTCGAAGATTGCACCTTTAATGAGAAGGAATGATTTCCTCATGCACACTCACAACCACACTTGAAGTGAGTGAGCTGTAATGCCATCAATTTCCCCTCTCTCTCGATTTTACAAGAACTTATTAAAATGAAATATTGCCAACATTAATTCACAGGGATTATTTATTACATTTTAACAGGATTATGGTGTGCAAAGCTTGATTTGGGATTCACACCCTGTATTGTGATATCGAGGTTTAGCAGTCAAATTCTGCAGACTTGTTGTAATTAACAGTGGCAAAATAGATCATTGCCAAATGATATGTCAGTCCATAACTAATCTTTGTGTACTGAAATGTTGGAATCCTGTGGAATGCATTCAGTCAACGGAAGCTTGGGTTTTGTCTCCATCAGTGGAGGACGGCTTGTCATTTTGCAGTACTTTTCTGTTGAAGAGACTCCAGTCCAAACTGTGGAAGATGGTGATTTTTTTCATAGCTGTTATGTTATTAAGTTTTAAAGTGTCAGGTGAAGAACTTATTTAATAGAGCTGACAGTGATCTCATGGTTGTGGCTGTCACATTTTTTTTCCAGGTTCAGTTTTGCAGCCATGGTGTAATGCACTAGAACAACCATATAGATGCCTTAATAATGACAATATAAAGATGTATGTGCCTCGATGACAGAAAAGCAATAATTTGTATGGGCACCTTATCATATTCAGCAGAAAATCTAACTCCTGCAAAACACGTCTTTAATCTCAGAATATGGTTTGGTTCGTGAAACGTGCCATTAGTTATACTGATGAAGGAGCATGACTTCATACCTTAATTGGGAAGTAATGTGAAGGTCCTCAGAACAAATCTATTATGAATGGTCTCACAAGATATCACATGCAGGGGTCCCTCAGACATCCCATACTCTTAAGTCACATCATCACGCTGCGCCTCGTCATACTGTGTTGTGGAAATTTTCCATGTTCTTTGTTACCACAAATATGATTATATTGAAGGTAATGGCTTTTGAACATAGTATTTATACTTGCTTTGTTTGCTTGTGTGTAGGATGAACGGGGACCTATAAAAGAACATGCCACTGAAAAAGCAATCAAAAGTCTGGCCTTCACTCGCACTGGGCTGCTAACAAAAATGTTACAAGGCTAGGAGTTGCTGAAGTACCTGCAGACACAGAGACATCTCTGTCTCTCCCTCTCTCTCTCTCTCTCTCTCTCTTCTGAGCCACTGAGAGGTTCTGATCTCTAAATTTAATTATTCCACTTGTAAGAGACATGGTTTTCTTCAGCCTCTTCTTGTGCAAAGTAAATAGCTGTGTAAGTTACCAACAGCAATTAAAATCATGGCATAGAATAACAACAGAAACATATCACATTTAACTGTCACAATGCTACTACATATCACACATCTGTGGAAAAGTCTATAACTTTCAACACGTTAATTCAAGCACACTGAAGTTGTTTGTATGAAAAATAAAATGGGTCAAGTGGAACAGTGCCCTTTGACAGTCCCTTTCAAAATGGAATGAAACCTGGGAATAGCACCATGTTTTTTCCTCCTCAAAGAGATGGCACCCATACAAACTCTTACAGGAGACACAAATGAACTTGAATCTCTAAGGCAAACCTCTACTCTTTGATATTAGGGCAGACAGGTGTAAAAATATACATAGCTAACACAGAGCAATAATAAGAGATTTATGTATGTAGGGCGCAAAAGAAATGCCAAGCCGATGCCTGGTGCTGTCAGGTTCGCTTTCCTGTTGCGTCATTCACCATGCCAGTGCACAGTGAAGCCAAATATGGCAGAATCCTCTATTCCTCATACCACGTGCCTCATGATCTCTTGTCAGGCAAACAGATGCCTGAGCGCCATGAATTGTTGGATGTTTGTATGTGTATGTAAGAAATGAGTAAACAAGTTGAAATATTTCCCCCTTAATTTGATGCACAATGCATCTTGACAGTTAATTCAATTCATGCAAATTCAAGATCCAGTGTCACATGTCAGGTCCTTTTTGCTCAGATAAATAAGTTAGCTTAGTAGCAGGCGGCTAATAACGCCATATCGCCACTCAACACAGCGAATCAGGCGTTTCTATTTGCCCTGTAATATTATCACCTTGTTCTGACCCTATCTAACCTTTTACCTGTACAGTCAATACACTCAGAGGTGATAAAAGACCATGAGTGAATGGAGTGTGTGTAATGTTGCAGCCAGCAGCGATTACAGAGGTAACATGAACACTTGGAAGCGATACTGAGACAGGGCTTTTTGTGCCTCCTAAATTGCTGGACAGCTCCAGGGCTGACATTTAAAACATAACATCACCAAACAAAAACACATTAAAAGAGAAAAGCTGAGCGGGGGGCTTTAAGCAAAACCTGAAATTCAACTTTTGGCGAAGGCAACTGACCCAAATTTCCTGCCCCTTCTTCTTCTTAACATGCTTCTGCAAGCCTGGGCCCCGGGGTGACGTATCCCTTACACAGGGATTGCCAGTGCATTTACATAGCATGGTTAATGAGAGATCAACACCAGGAAAGCGCCTTGAATATAAAGCTTTCTTGTAAAAATAATGAGCGAGCGATTGATCCATACTCAAACAAGCCGGTTTGCTGAGTTAATACCAAAGGCAGATTATAGCCAGTGCCAAAAGTGCCCTGGCGTGCGACGCCTTTTGCTTAGAGGGTCCCCAAACTTGTCATCACATTAGCACATGGTCAAGGAGTACATCCTACCACTCTCATAATCTGCTTTCCTGCACAATTAGCCTTCTATAATAAGGCAGCTGCCTGACAGCCGCCAGGGAGAAAAGAGAAAAATCACTGAGTTTCACATAGGATGGCTGGATCGTTCACTGCCACTGAAATATAGACTCTGAGGTGATTCTCTCTCCAACTCATCACCTACTACTGGTCCTCATATTAGGTCTGAATGTTATGACAACATGGAGGCTTGCTCTTCTTTATTGTGCCAAGCATCTATTGCACTTTGATGAAACCAGACAAAGGATGGTGGGGGGTGGGGGGGCAGAGAGTGTAAGAGAGAGAGTGAGAGTACCATGGGCAGGGTAGATGTGTTTTAGCTCAGAAAATCTGAGAGAATCAGATGTTGGAGAGGGTAGAATGGCAGGGGATGGCAAGTTTTCTGAATAAAATAATAGATAATTTCATTCCAACAAAGGCAAGGAAACTATGGGCAAGAGAACAAAATAGCAGGAAGGGATGGAGAAGGGAAGGGGTTTGAAAAGAATAAGAAGAATTCAGTGCTGCTTCTTGCAAGGGAAAAGAAAAAAAAAACATTGATGACACCCGGTTCCATTCTTCCGCTCTCCCCTTTCTCTGCTCCTCGCCTCGCAGCACGGCGGGCTAAGCTGGGAGCTGTAATGTCATTAAATTGCAAATGCTTTTTTTTCATTTCCGACACACACTGTTTACTTATCTGGCAAAAACATATGTTGGAAGGAATCCGTTAAATTCTGCCCATTGCCTTGGGTGAAAGTGCAATAGAAACGGGCCCACTGAGCTCCTTCTGTCGTCTCCTTTTAGCACTTTGCCTTATCTACAAGGCTGCTTAGCAGCAAACTGGCGAGTTCAATGAAAAATGAAGATACAGTGCAAGATTAGGGAAGAACAGTGAGGGGAGAAATGCTTGGAGAGAGGGTCATCCCATTGCAAATGATTTCACTCCTCTCCATCTGCATAAATGACTATTTTTAAGGCATCTCCAGCGTCTGTATATTTTTCTCACTCTGCCACACATTTAATTTCACGCCCCGTGTTCTGAATATGCTTAAATGCATATCTCTGATGCACCTTTAAGCCAGAGGAAAGAGGATGGGGGGGGAGTGGGGAGGGTACGAAAGCAAAATTAAAGATAAAATGGTGTGATTTGCACTACAAGTCTATTACTTTATGGCATTTACATATAGTTTACCTCTGCAATTCCAAGATTTTTTTCTACCACCTTCCTATCAGTATTTGGGCTTGTATAAATATGTATAAATCTTTGTTGAGAAGAAATAGAATTCCTAGCACTGCACTGGAAAGTTTGAAGGGTGCACTTTCTTGCTTCAACTTCTTCTCTTGCTCCCATGACACTGTCAGCATATCTGCTGGGGGTGTTCTCCCCCAGCTTGCCCCAACAAAGGCACAGGCTTCAAGCACTTTGTGCCCCACGATCCCCAGATACTCCTCCCCTCATTGGAGTGAGTGGGGAGAGGGATCCTGGGTCAAGGCTTGGCCGTGGCTTTAAAGGAAGGGCCTGGCAAAGCCTGACTCATGTAAGGAGCAGCATCCTTGTCAAACAAGTGTGTGAATAGCTGTTAGAAAGCACAACATGGACTCTAAGTATGTCACGAAGATTGCCATGGACAGTGTTTACGGCGGACCTCTGCCTCCCACACTGGTCTCTCACAGTGACATGATGAATAGTGCCTACATATGTGCTGTTCCTGTGCTATCAGGTGGATATGTTGTTCTACAGTGGTGAGGAAGTTTGAGCTGCGAGTGGAAAGCCCGCCCCTAACAGCAGAGAAGAAGAAGGCTGTGGATTGGCCTGGGAATGAAAAGAAGAGAGAGAGGCTATTCAGAGCACGATTCCTTTCCCTCATTGTCTGCCCGCTCAGATTTGAATACGCTCACTCAAAGCAGACGAGAAAAATGCTTCAGTCCCTTGCATTGTTGGCTTTCTCTCTCTTCTTTTCTATTTGCAATTAAATGCATTTCAAATGGAACAACTGTACAGAAAGCATTTCTGATAAGAAGGAATTCCATTGCCTTTAACCTCCTTTGTAATGGCTTTGCAATTTTTGAGCACTCTTATTATGAGAATTGCACAATCAAAACATATCTTTGAATAGAAAATGCCATACAACTTAAGTATTCCTTCATTGAAAATTAAATTGCATTTAAAAATCATTTTTAGTCCTCTGTGTTCCTCATTTCTTAAGCCAATCTTAGTGTTTCTGTTTTGTTGTTTTGTGTGTAACATTGTGCCTTGACAGGACCCTTGTGTCCTGAGCAGTATCATACACACTGGTCCTAAGCATGGGATGAGATCAGTCAATTAGAATTAATGTCATCTGGTCATTTACAGCTAAACACCCTCCATATGTATTGTGTTTGCTTTGTGTGCAAAGCATCAACTGCAAAACCAATCTCATCCTCCAGACATGAATTTTTGAAGGATTTGAACGCTGTAAATAACTCCAAAACCTCTCTTACGAGGTTTACCCCTGGAGCACTTTGTAACTTATCAGGGCTGCCTTGTGCCTCCTCTAATGCTTGCATTATGCTCAAATGTAAATCGGTAAGCTGCCAGAGAGGTGGGCGGGAATCACTGAAGAAAGAATTTCTGAAGGGTCTAGCCAATATTCTGATTGGGGCATAGCAAAATAAACAGTATAGTTTTGTTTTTTAGAAGCCGGTTGAACAAAAATGTATCACACTACTCTGTTATATTCACAAACAATTGTTCTTTAGTGTTACACATTTCCGGAGATTTCAGCTTAAGTAATAAAAAGTGAGAATCCTGCCTTCAAAATATTATAATATTTAACAAAGTCTCGAGAGTTGTAGGTTTTCATTTTCAAAATGCCAACACTATATAAGGAAACTAATGTATTCTGAGTGAATGATGCCCAGGGGTCTGTTTTGTATTTCTAATTTCCATCTCTAATGGTACAAGAGACTGATTAGTAATTAGGACAGACCCATTTAAATGCATGTAATGAGCATTATAGGTTTCACATATACTGCACACTTCATACTGATGAAAATGGATAGGATCTTTGTCTTATTTAACGCATGTTGACCTTTAATGGCGATTAATCTGCAACACAGTTCTTCATGCTGCTTGCCCTTGAATTGGCTTTATAGTGTAATGAGTATATCATTGGAATCTCCCAAATAATTGACCTGAAGCATGTTTCACAGCATAACTATTAATCTTATTTTCCAGTGAATAATTTGATCAGTTTGCAAGAGAAGTGGGTTATACAAGTACAAACTAGTGCAGAGGGATATGTGGCCCCTAGATATTAATTTGGAGATGGATAGGAGTCTTAAAGAGGATTAAAACTCTATACAGGCTACTCATTTCACAAGACTGCATACCACCCAGTCCACTGTATATACTGTCAGTCACTGCTTGGCATGGTTGAGATTTGAAATGGTGACAGTTAAAGTACAAAGATGTCCAATCCTACACTATTTCATGGCATATTTGGTGGAGCATCCTGAAGGAAATGCAAACTGTTAAAGGCCAGTCATTCCACTGAACCAAGGCCACCAGAAACAGCAACACTGCCCCCCTGCTATTGTCTACAGACACTGCATCTACCTCATACAGAATCACTTTGTCGCTCAGACTTGTATACTGTCATAATGAATACAAAGAAGAACAACGTCTGCCAATGTTTGCATAGCATTTTTTAAAAGCTTTTTGGCGTTTGTGGTTTCCTCATGCACAAGAAGGACAAAATGTCCATGCTTTAAAAATTCCTGCAAATAATAACATCAACATCATCATAGGAAAAACAGTAGAGACACAGAGGATGGACATATGGGGGAGATTTAAATAGTATCATTTGGGCTCGTGAAAAGAGGAAGTCTGTTACAACTATACAAAAGCAACCTTAATCAGACAAAGTGGATCATATATTCTAATAATTTTCAGCAGAGGAGAGGGATGTGTATTTGGGCAAGTTCTGAAGAATTAGGGATGCCTGGATTTCTTAAAATACATCCCAAGATCATTTCAGTATTGGAATAATTACACTCATTGGTTGAGGGTAGTTTGTTGAGAAATGACTTAGTTAGCTGTCGGGGAAGTGTGAGGCATATAATTTACAGGTGATCACATGACCTGTGCTGTATTTTTAAACTTATAATGATCTTCAGGGACCTTTTGATTTGAACATTGATAACCATTATTAAAATTGATATGATCTGTTAGTTTATGATAATTTGTTTTCTAATTGTGGGGATCCACGCAAGAAAAGACTGAACTACAATTGAAGTTTACATAACCAGTTGTCCTTTCTCCTTCAGTGTTGAGATGTATGTGCATTTGCGGAAGACTAAAAAATATGTCAGATTTGGTAAGGGCTGATTTAAAAGATTATTATGAATGTGGAGAGCTCAAAAGCCCAGCAGGGGTTTGTTGAGTGGCTCCTCACATTACATGTCATCAATAAAATACAAAATAGAAACAAGCAAAAACATTTGAATTGGTTGCTTTTCACTAGTTTCTAGGACACTAAGCTCTGTTCTCTATAAATGCAACTGAAGTGGTTTGAATTAAAATTTTAAAAGGCCCTCTATTCTTTAGCAAACACATATTCCTATCAAACTTATGCAGAGTGGGTCAGGTGTTAAATGCAATATTCACAAAGCTGTCAAGAAAAAGGATGCATTTCTCCCTCCACATCGTAACAAGTAGATAATTTCACCTCCATCTGTGTTAAAAGACTATTTACAGAATGGTTTCATTTGTGCCACTTCAAAGATGCATTATGGACTATTATGCACATCCTTATGTTGAACCTGAGTGGGAGAACTCCACATAAAAAGAAATAACAGTGAATAGATGCAATAAGCTTTGTAACTACTAAGTGATATGCAAATCAAAATTCATTCTTACCACTTCTCCCTTATTTTTTATTAAAGATATATTTCCATGGTGTCTCAGAATCGTCTTATGTGACAGTAGAAATATATTGGCAGTAATCTCATTCTGGCAGTATGATTTTCTGAACAGATCACAAAAACATTTCAGATAAAACTTTTTTTTTTTTAATTAGCAAGACTCGCCATTAATTAGACATATTTTTCACTCTCACAGACAATGTCTTGCATTCCATTATTCATTATATGTACTTGGTTATTTCTCCATGGCTCTCTGGCTCCATCCTGTGTTTCAGTCGGAATAATGGATTCTGTTTATCTACACAACTTGTAGAAGCCAGTTTTGGGCATTTCCAAGAGGTAGTTCAAATAACGGATTCAAAATTTCTAAAAGATTATAATAATCTTGTTGAGAGAATTCAACAATATACTAATGTTTGAGCCATGGCTTTTAAATGTTAGCCAGACTGATGGCTGGTTCAGTGAAACCAGCCATCAGTCTGGCTAACATTTAAACAGCTGAATATAACTGAAACACTGAAATACTGAACAATGCCATTTTTAAAAAATCATGTCCAGATGTCAGGTTTTTTAATGTTTATAATCCAACGTTAAGTTCTCTACTTTCCTTACAATCTTCTTTATTTCAAGAAAAAAAAACAGCAGAAAATAATCTTTGTTACGTGTACAACTGTTAAAATTTAAGGAGCAAATCTTCAATGGCATTTTCCAGGAGTCTGCTACTCGGTGATATGTGCAGCACACTACATAAGGTAATGCGTGTTAGCACATGCACCTGTGTGAGCTCATGTTGAAGGTGCTCTTTGCACACATACCTTGTAAGTAGGTCTATTTTTCACTTGATAATATTTGATTTTATCTTGTCTTTGATTTGTTTTAAGTGTATGTACTGCTTTGAAGTGGATTACGCTTTTGGTATGCAAAACATCACATTTTTCTTCACATGACAAGCCGTGATTATGATGAACAAGAGTGAAATTAATAGTTACATTCAACCTTGTTGGTAACTTTTCTCTCCCATACATGTTATTTCTTTTACAGAGATATTTCATTTGACTTCCAGGAATTCTGCTCACTATTGATGTTGAGTGCACTGAACCTCACAAGACTTGCTGTGCAGAGGACTGAATTTTCTCATAGGGTCACTACAATTCAAATAGAAACACTCTACCTTTTATTCTTTATATTAATATAGCAATGATATATGTTGTATGGTTATTTATTGTTTAATTTTTGTGAATTACACAGGCATATACCAGGACTGACAGTGGGCCAAAAACATTTCAGATTAAGGAAAGGGTGGGACAACTTTTTTTGTTTGTGATTGGACAGAATCCAATTCCATAGTTTGTTTGCACATAACTTCAATGAAACACGACTTAAGAGCAGGGATGGGAAGTGCTATCAAAGATTCAAAATGTTTACGGTTTGCATTGTTTACGGTTACTGAAACCATTTGGACTGAGGAATCACAAGAAGCTGTTATCGAGTACCATGACTGACAGACCCTTTCAAAAATGGCTTCCAAACTTGTGTGATTGGAACAGAGTTGGATAGGCCTAATGCTTGTGTATGCAGTGACCAAAGACACACAGATGGTGCAGGGTTCTTCCTGAACCTCCATCAGTCAGCCAAGAATCCAGAGCAACAGGATGTCACTGAGATGTTACATGATCAACAAGGTAAATTAATAGTATGTGTAGTCACTAGCCAGTATCTCAGATTATAGTTAAGCAGGCCAGACCTGATTTTGACAACAAATGTGCATGTAAACTTTCAGTTAGCTTTAATTTAATTATAGTTACATCAGTGGTGGAGAAAGTATTCAGTTCACATACGTAAAAGTACCAATATAGCAATGTAAAAATACTCCTAATAGTAAATGTAAAAGTAAATGTCCTGAAAATCTTAATCTCTTTAAGTAAAAGTACATAAGTATTAGAAGTACTACTTTGGCCTCTCTGACTGGCAAAAAGAAGCACTTTGTGGTGCTGATGTGTACAAACGTACTATTTGTTTATATTGGAGGAGCTGTTCTCAGCAGTTCTCTTTGCTCAGTACTGCATCGATTCCAAAGACTTTTGTCAGTTTGGCGCATGTGCAGAACTGATCGTGCTTCCGGGTACGGATCGGGGGTGGAGGGGTGGGGCACGACAACATTCTGGGAGGAGCGCAGAGAGGCGGAGAAACGAAGTCTGAAAACAGATTTAAACAGAGTTTGAGCTGTTGCTTCTGTTTGCCAGTACTGTGAGAAAACGTTGTTACCGAAGAGGTCTGGAAGTTAAAAAAAAAAACAAAAAACTCCGGAGCTGCTTTATTGTCGAACACGAGTGAGACTGGACGCTGAACACACTTGCAGCGCGAAGGTAAGGCAAACAGTTAGCGGCTAGTGTTAGCATTAACATTGTTGGAGAGCGTTAGCATTAGCATCATTCTGTAATTATGTATTTTAATTCCATTTTCAGTCGTTTATATCACATGGGTTAGAGTGTGTTTGTGTTTCTGTGACTGAGCGTCCCTGGCATGAGTTGTGGGCTCTTGGTAATCGGTGTAAATCTCTGTTGTGTTTATTTTCACGTTATTTCATTTTGCATCTCTTTTGTCATTTGGTGTTTCATCCTGGTCATTTTAACTGAGTTTATGGTGGTTAATCATGTCGCTGTCATAGATCTGTGGTTATTTGTGGTCATTTTATATTATTTTGCGTCTCTACCTAGCTGTTTTACACTCTGGGTGTTAGCGTTAGCATTGGCGTCTAGCGTTATCATTAGTGTCGAGTGTTAGCCTTAGCCTTATCTACTAATTATATCTTTGGGGCTTTTTCTTTTGTGCCGTCGTTATTATTTGCGTGGGTTAAAGTGTATTTGGCTTTCTGTGACTATAGCCTCCCTGGCATGAGTTGTGGAGGATGTTAACTGTTTAATGGTCAGTTTGTCTGTTTTCAACTCCGTTTGCATCTCTTCACAGTCACTTTGCAGATATTTTATTGCTTCTTTAGTAATTTTGTGCTCCATCTTGGTCATTTTAAGTCAGTTTATGGTAGATTATCATGTCAGTGTGATCATTTTGTGTCTATTTGTGGTGGTATTGCATCGTTTCGTGCCTCTCCCTGGCTATTTTACATCTGAAATTACTGTTAGACATTATTATAAAAACTATTTAAAAAATTGCTTTTCTCTCTGATATCAATAAAGTAATATTCAAGTAACATAATTAATTTATTCACCTCAAAACTCAAAGTGTGATTGTCAAGGTTCTAGTGTTTAGTTTTCAGTGCTTTATTCTTCTACACTATTCAAGTTTTGGAGGTGAACTATTCTTAATGAGGTTATTTGTTTTTCAAGTGTTGTACTTGTGTTTTCCAGGTTTACTTGTTCAGCTGCTGTAGCCTGGACAGAAACACCAGCTCTCACCTTACAAACCAACAGGTATGTGTCCTAAAGATTTACCCAGTCTGAAAAAATGTGTTGATGAGCTGAAATATTAATGTCAGTAACAGTGTTATTGTTTAAATACCTTGGCATTTAATGAGCTTAGTATTGAATATAATAAAAACTGATTAATTGTGTCCATAAACTGCCAGAAAATAGTGCTATATATACACATTTTTAAAAACTCAAAATAGTTGTCAGTTAATTTTCTGCCTGTGGACTTAAGTATAAGTAAAAATACCACAAGTTTAAATCCTGCTTTCAAATATTTACTTGTTACAAGTTAAAGTTTTTATTATGCAGTTCACAGTAATATACATGATTTCTCCCAGTGATTTAGTTGACAGAAATTTAAGATTTAAAATAATAATTTTAGTTAATTTCTCCCAAATATTTATTGTTACTGATTTTTGAAGATGTGAGGCTTTTTCTCGTCATATGTGACAGTAAACAGCCCATTTTCTGACACACTTCTCTAATGTTGGGAAAATGTTCTGGTCCAGCTGTAATGTTGAATATTTATATGTGTTTTGGGGTTAAACTATTGATGAGGTATAGGTAGTAGTGTATTGATCATTTTCCTTTGTATATTTCTCTTTTTATTTCCTCCAGGTGTCACCACTTCGTCCACAATTACAGAGAGTCTTCATACAATGAAGAAGTTCTTGGAGACCAGGACAGAGGCCTCCAGGTAATTCACAGCTTTACATCAACTGTCCAACACAGAGCACTGACATTAAATTGTATATCTTTAGTGATTGATCTGAAGTCTGAACAGTTTGATTTTTCACAAAGTCTTCACTCATTATTAAAGTTTATTTACATAGTTCAAAGTTTATTTACATGTACAGTTCAAAGACAATGAGGAATTTAAACATCTGTGTGTCTTCTGAACAAGCCTCCTGCAGTGCTTCCTGTTCTTTTTCATTAGCAGTTGGTCATGTGATCACAGCATATCCATTCAAGATTATTCACACAATTACCAATATCGCTATTGCCCAAGAAACTAAGATACACTTGCAAAAATAGTTTTCATAATGCGTGATCCACAGAAGCATTTTCCCTCTTGAAGCACCAGCTACGCAATTACAATTACATAAACACAAATATTTGAATATTGATAGTTGACTAAGATATTCAGAGTAACATAACTTCATCTGCAGCTACAACAATTAAAACATATGCTGTGTCTTTCTTAAGTGAGCCTAAACTGCAGTTCAACAACCTCTACTTTTCACTCCTCAACGTAACGTTAGTGGGGAAACTAGCTGGCGTTAGCTAGTTAATTGTTATCTGCTGCTGTACCAAGCCCAAAGTATTTATTTCACTGATGCTAGACATGCTAACTCTCATAGCTGTTGCATACGTTCATTTCAAGCGAACATTTCCTTGAATTTGGCACAGAGGGAGGGGTGGTACTCCTGGAGACACCTCCTGACCTGAAATATTCCCACACAGCTGACTTTTTTTTTTGTTTTTGTTTTTTTAATTATTTTAAATGAGTGGCTTGACTTTTTCTACCATACCTTTCTACCTACCTTTTTATACTTTGAAACTGGTAACCAGGCCATGCCTATACCCGATGTAGAAAATGTGAGCGACCACACACAACAACAGATTTCACAGTTTTGTTCTTATAGTGTGAGACAGAAGACCAACACAGCCACACCACACACTAACCGATTCACCACCAACAACCAGTCTGTACCCTCACAACTCCAAACCTGATGACTTTTGAGAAAACAAACATGGTGGATGACGATGTCTGTTGTGTGTTGTGCTTCCACGCCACACACACATACACGTTCTCTGCCTTTCTCTGTCATTCTTTGTCTCTTTTTCTGTCTCTCTTCCTTCCTCCCGTGTGTCTCATTGTCTCTCTCTTTCTCCCTGTGTCTCATTCTCTCCCTCTCTTTCCCTCTCTTTATTTGTCTCTCTCTCTTTCTCCCTCTCTCTGTCTTTCTCATTAGTACAGTAAATCATAAAAATGCGAAGAACTTATCCAGTTCAGTGTCACACTAGAAACACTGTCATTTTGCTTCATTTTGGCTTCTATCAAATAAATTTAGTTCAAATTTTAACTGACCTATGAGAAAACAACATTTCCATCCACTGCTGTTGTGTGAATATTAGGAGCTGGTGGAGTCAGTTCTCTAGTCAGAGCAGCTTCCTCTGTCTTTGTGTATAAAGAAAATTTAGTTCTAGTTCTGATTAGTCCACACACTTGTTCCTTTGTAGATTTAGCATCTTTTACTTTCTTTTTCTTTTGACAGTTTGAAGTTTAATACCCAGGCACACTCTGTGCTTTTATTTTTATGTGTTAAAAGTCACATCTTTATATTAATGTTTGTTTCATTTTTCTCCACAGGATTCAAACTTCAGACAGACTTGACAGACAGATGTGAAGACATTTGCAGACGGTCAGTGTGATTTTATTCTTTTCAGTCTGCAGTTTGACACTTTAAAACCATTTGTCTGGAACAAATACCAACAAATTAAATCAGTTTTAATTAGTATTTTTCAAGCTGCAAAATGGAAGTTTAACAAACACGTATAACTATATATATATATATATATATATATATATATATATATATATATAACAGAAACAGAAAATATAAAACTTTTATTTAGAATAGAAACCTTTTAATAAATAGGTTTAAAAAAATAAGTCTAAAACATTTAATAGATAAATTGAAATCCTTTAAATATTAAGTGTAAAACCTTCAAAAAAAATCTAAAAAGTAATATTAAAACCTATAAAAATTAAATGTAAGACCTTTAAAAATATGTGTAAACATAAATATAAAAACTTTAAAAAACCTTAAATAGATAGGTCTTAAAAAATAAAGTATAAACTCATTTAAAAAACCTTATCAAACAGGCTTAATAACTAAGATTAAAAACTTTAAATATTCAACCTTTAAACCTCTAAGAATTAAGTATGAAACCTGTAAAAAATAAACTTAGAACCTTAAAAATGCAATAAGTGGCAAAACCATAAAAAGTTAAATACAAAACTTTAAGTCTAAAAAACAAGTATAAAGGCAAAATATATTTAAAACTAAAACATAAATATTAAACTTTTTAATAATTAAAAACCCTTAAAAAATATGTCTGAACAATGAGTGTAAAACCTTTTAAAAGTTAATTCTAAAACTATAAAAAAAACTTAAAAAAATGTTTTTTGTTGTTTGTTGTTGTTAAATGTTTTAAAATAGGTATAAAAATGTAAAACATGAGAATCATGACCTTAGTCTCAAAATGCATTAAAAATATTTATATAACATCAGTTTCAAAATAGAGAAAAAAAAGTTTATGAAGACACTTTTTAAAAATGATTTTATTCCAGACAACATTTAACAAATCACAGCAAAGATAACAGACATCTGACCACAAGGAAACACTTGTTAGAGCTGGTTAGGGTTTGGGTTAATTAGTTATAGTTAGTTATGACTACTTAGTTATGAGCACATCTGTCTACATCTTTGTGATCATTTAACTGCTTGTGATTCAGTTATTAAATAGCAGTTGAATGTTCTCACAGGTATAAGTCCCTCCAGTTGTGGGCGACTGGAAAAGTACTCATCTGATACTTTCATTAATATTTCTGTAACGCATTTGTGTAGAAGCTTACTTTAAACACTGCCATGCTCCACTCTATTTTGCCTTTACAACAAGCCCTTGTTTGCGATTCTACTCCTTCTAGGGGCTTTGTAATCAATCATTGAAACTGGTGTCATTTTTTGGTATTTCTGGGGAAAAAATAAGTCGATAAATCCTTGTTTTGCGTCTTTATTTATGCATAATTTATCATCAAAATGATGTTTACCGTGTTCTGATTAATGAAATTCATGGCAGCCATATTGACTGTGTAAACCAATCATAAGCTGTTTTCGCATTGTTGAACCATGCGAAAACAGCTGATCCAATGAGAGTCGCAATATAGTGGATCCCCAATTTACAGACATTACTTACTACGTTTATGCTGTGTCCTTAGCATTTAGAGAATGAATTCACACTTCAGAGGTAAAATAATGTGCCAAGATAGTAATCTGAAAGCAGCTGGTCAGTCCGTGTGCGCTTGTACAGTGCTGTAGCGCACGCAATAAAAATGACACTCACAAAGCATACGGCGGAGCCACACATTGGCGGAGAGGTTTTGGAGACAGTGGTGGCCATATTTTGAACAGTTTTGTGCCCTGGGAGTGCAGTGTGTGCGTGATGTAGCTCTCTGCCTGATCCTGGTTGAAACCAGGATCAGGCAGTGGGGCAGAATGGCCCAAGTGAAAAAAACAGGTGGACACACAGACATAAATGTAAATATTTCTGCCTTTGTGTGCACTAGAGACCTTATTTTTCTTTTGTTTGTTACTTGAGACCTTGGGCTATATGAATTTAGACTCCCAAACACTTGCACATAGTTTTCTTCTGTTGAAAAATGAATAAAAATTAATAAATTTTAGTTTTATTTTTTCTTTTGGGTTTATAGTCTCAGAACTACTTATAATGTCATGTGGCATTGTAGAAACTTGCATATTCAAATAGCCTAGGTTGTGCTGAAAAAAATTATATCAGTTGCTTGTTTGTATCTTGCAGTGTTGGATAATACAGTTCTTTAAATTGTAAGAGGTCCGAGGCACAAGTACACTGACAAAAGTGGCTTAGACCTCAGAGGGTTAATATAGCCATATTAGTCTTTGGAAAATGTGCCAATTACAGACGGTAGCGAAAAACGTGTTTTCACTTGAACAGGAAACCAACACTGTTGCGATTAGATGGTGGGGTCTTTTATCAAGCTAACAGCTTCGTAACCTTGTTTTCTTTCATTCACCTCAGGTCTTCAGCTGCTGTCATCTTCTCCTTATCACAGAAATCACAGAATCGCAGAAACTGATCAGTAAATCTATTTTTCCTTTCCTAAACTGTCCTTATTCATTTTTGATAATTAATTACAATTACATACTATGCTATGGCATTTTCTTAATGACATAATATCCTGTGGCATTTTTTAATGACAGAATGCATTTTTCGCGGCATAGTATAATATGGCCTTTTTAAATGATTTTTTAAAAACATTTTTGACATTTCTTGATGTCTTACTATACTATTACTTTTTTGGTTTACATTTTGTGACACCTCACTATACGATGACATTTTGTAATGGCTTAATCTAGTATGACATTTTTTATATTTTTTGTCGGCTTCTTATAATATTTATTTTTTGAAGCTTTTTCATATACTGTGACAGATGGCTTAAGACAAAGGAACTATCTTAAAGCAGCCATCTAACCATTTTTTTCTACAGACACACATATTCACACACTCACACCTCCACACAGTGGTTGAGGGTTAGCTTTTGTGTTTGTCATTTCATTTTGGTGTTTTGCTATTTCAAACAGTGCAATATCAGTACTCAAATACAATCTACTACTGTGTACACTGTCCTGTTTATACTGTTCATATTGTTAATCATTTTTACATATTGTTATATAATATGTTGTTGGATTTCTTGTCATTATCTTAGTCAAATAAATACTTCTGAATACTGAATATTTTGCTGGTTTGTTTAATGTTTTTTGCAAATGAATATTTTAGCCAGAGGCCATTTGTAACCAGAGGTTAGGGTTATGGCTTTTAGGCAGAGGTTAGGGTTAGGGTTTAATTGCAAGCTGCAAGTAGAGAATAGTTGCCATTTCTGAATTTATTTACTGTAATAGCACATAAGGATATGCTGATTAAAGTCTTATACATCTCTTAACATCTTAAAGAATATTTAACTACTTTTGTTGTCCTCCCCATGTAATGCGGTCTTCTCCTCCTGCAAAGACAAAACATGCTAATCACAGAAACTGTCCAAAGCTTTAAGTCCTGACACTGTATTACAAATATGATTAAAGAAAAAATATCTCTATTACTATATATTATACTATGACATTTTTTGTCAGTTTTTGACATCTTATTATACTATCACATTTTTTAATGGTTTTTGATGACAATTTTTGTCACCTTACTATGGCATTTTTTGACCATTCTTGACGCCTTACTACACAATGACATTTTTTGGCCATTTTTGACCATTTTTGATGCCTTACTATATTATGACCTTTTTTGGGCATTTTTGACCATGTTTGATGACTTACTAGATTTTGGCCATTTTTGACGCCATACTATACTATGACATTACTATGACATTTTCAAGTTTTTAATTCCTTATTATACTATGAATTTTTTTGGCAGTTTTTGATTACTATACTATGACATTTATTTACCGTTTTGAGCGTTTTTAAAGCCGTATTATACTATGACATTACATTTTTTGACACTATACTATACTATGACATTTTTTGACCATTTTTTGGCTCTTTTTGATGCCTTAGTATTGCATGACATTTATTGACCGTTTTTGAGCATTTTTAACGCTGTACTATACTGCGAATTTTTTTGGCCATTTTTGACCACTTTTGATGCCTTACTATACTATGATATTTTTTGGCCGTGTGTGAGGATTTTTGACACTATACTATACTACAACATTTTTTGACCATTTTTGCCCATTTTTAATGCCTTAGTATACTATGACATTTATTGACCGTTTTTTGGCCGTTTTTAACACCATACTATACTGTGACATTTTTTGGCCATTTTTGATGCCTTACTATACTGTTTTTTGGGGCCATTTGTAGCCAGAGGTGAGGGTTGGGAGTTGTCGTTTTCTAGCCAGAGGTTAGGGTTAAGGTTACGGCTTTTAGCCAAAGGCTAGGGTTAGGGTTTAATTGCAAGCTGCAAGCAGAGAATAGTTTCCATTTCTGCATTACAAAATTGTTTTTGTGAAAGTAATTTGAAAATAGTGAAACTCAACTCAAAAGTTAAATTTCAATACTTTGATTCTGTTCTAGACAACAAACCAGAGCAAATACTGACAGATGGTTGACTACTTGGAAACACTTTGTTTTATTCTCTGAATCCACATTTAATGTAATAATGAGCACATAAGAATATGCTGATTTAAGTCTTACACATCTCTTAACATCTTGAAGAATATTTGACTACTTTTGTTGTCCTCTTCATGTGATGCGGTCCTCTCCTCCTGCAAAGAAAAAACATGCTAATCATAGAAACAGTCCAAAGCTTCAAGTGCTGACACTGTATTAGAAATATGATGAAGAAAAAAATACCTCTATTACTACATACTATACTATGACATTTTTTCTCCATTTTTGACATCTTACTATACTATCACATTTTTTAAATGGTTTTCGATGACAGTTTTTGGCCATTTTTGATGCCTTACTATACTATGACATTTTTTGGCCATTTTTGACCATTTTTGATGCCTTACTATATTATGACATTTTTTGGCCATTTCTGACCC
>NC_066833.1:16942534-16954135 GCF_001640805.2 Lates calcarifer | reverse complement strand
TACTATACTATGATTTTTGCATTTTTGACCATTTTTGACGCCATACTATACTATGACATTTTTTGGCCATTTTTGACCCTTACTATACTATGATATTTTTTTGACCATTTTTGACCATTTTTGATGCCTTACTATACTATGACATTTTTTGACCATTGTTGACCCTTTACTATACTATGATATTTTTTGGCCATTTTTGAACATTTTTTACGCCATACTATACTATGACATTTTTGGCCATTTTTGACCATTTTTGACCCCTTAATATACTATGACATTTTTTGGCCATTTTTGATCCCTTACTATACTATGACATTTTTGGCCATTTTTGACCATTTTTGACGCCATACTATACTATGACATTTTTTTGACCATTTTTGACGCCTTACTATACTATGACATTTTTTGGCCATTTTTGATCCCTTACTATACTATGACATTTTTTGACCGTTTTTGACCCTTTAATATACTATGATATTTTTTGGCCTTTTTTGATGCTTTACTATACTATGACATTTTTTGGCCATTTTTGATGCCTTACTATGTTATGACATTTTTTGGCCATTCTTGACCATTTTTGATGCCTTACTATACTATGATGTTTTTTGGCCATTTTTGACCATGTTTGACGCTTTACTATGTTATGACATTTTTTGGCCATTTTTGACCATTTTTGACCATTTCTGATGCCTTACTATTCTATGACATTTTTGGCCATTTTTGACCATTTTTGACGCCATACTATACTATGACATTTTGTGGCCATTCTTGACCATTTTTGATGCCTTACTATACTATGATGTTTTTTGGCCATTTTTGACCATGTTTGACGCTTTACTATGTTATGACATTTTTTGGCCATTTTTGACCATTTTTGACCATTTCTGATGCCTTACTATACTATGACATTTTTTGACCGTTTTTGGCTATTTTTGATGCCTTACTATACTATGACATTTTTTGACCATTTTTTGATGCCTTACTATACTATGACATTTTTTGGCCATTTTTGACCATTTTTGATGCCATACTATACTATGACATTTTTTGGCCATTTTTGACCATTTTTGACGCCATACTATACTATGACATTTTTTGCCATTTTTGACCATTTTTGACGCCTTACTATACTATGACATTTTTTGGCCATTTTTGACCTCTTACTATACTATGACATTTTTTGGCCATTCTTGACCATTTTTGATGCCTTACTATACTATGATGTTTTTTGGCCATTTTTGACCATTTTTGACCATTTCTGATGCCTTACTATACTATGACATTTTTAGGCCATTTTTGACCATTTTTGATGCCTTACCATGTTATGACATTTTTTGGCCATTTTTGATGCCTTACTATACTATGATATTTTTTGGCCATTCTTGACCATTTTTGATGCCTTACTATACTATGACATTTTTTGACCATTTTTCATGCCTTAGTATACTATGAAATTTTTTCATGGTTTTTGACCCTTCACAAAAATTTTATAGTACGGCTATGACATTTTTGATGTCTTACTACTTTATTTCTATTTTGGATTACTATCACTTATGCACTGCTTTTACATTACAGATTACTTTTACTGTTTACTGCTACCTCTACATTAGATTATTTTTCCCATTACATATCACATTTCGAATTACTTATTACCTCTAAATATACATAATAACTTTCACTGTTGCAAATCACATCTATTAACAGATTATTTTGACTATTACATCTTACTTCTGATAACGCTAATTACTTCTACATTACTTCTATTAATACAAGTTGCTTATACTTTATTTTTATATGGTAGATTAATTCTTTTATTACACATTTTATATTGAATGCTGAACATAAACAATGTCAGTGCTCTGTGTTGGGCAGTTGATGTAAAGCTGTGAATTACCTTATTTTTGAAATCATGGACAATGTCTCTGCGATCATGGACAATGTCTTTGTGATCGTGGATAATGTCTCTGCAATGATGGACAATGTTTCTGATCATGGACAATGACTAGAAACGTGGACGACGTCTCAGCAATCATAAACAATGATGTTGATGAAGTGGTGACACCTGGAGGAAATTAAAGACAAACATACAAAGGAAAATGATCAATACACTACTACCTATTCCTCATCCACAGTTTAACCATGAAAAATATTCAACATTACGGCTGGACCACAACATTTAACAAAAAGTGTTTATGCCTTGCTATACCATTTTACTTCTGATAATGGAAATTATTTTAACATTACTTCTATTAATACAGATTACTTATATATTATTTTTAGATTGCAGATTACTTTTATTCTAACACTTTTCTGATATACTGAATGTTGAATGTAAACAATTCAATGCTCTGTCTTGGACAGTTGATGTAAAGTTGTTTGTGAATTACCTGGAAGCCTCTGTCCTCGTCTCAAACAACTTCATTGTACAAAGACTCTCTGCGATCGTGCACAACATCTCTGTGATCATGGGCTACATCTCTGCGATCGCAGACAATGTCTCTGAGATTATAGATAAAGTCTCTGTGATCATGGACAATGACTTTGTGATCGTGGACGATGTCTCTGAGATCATAGACGGTGTCTCTGTGATCATCGACAATGTCTCCATGATCGCGGGCAGTGCCGTCAAATCGGTGACCCCCGTCTCCGCCGATTCTATCGCAAGGTCTCTACGAAGCATGGGACAATGTCTCTGATCATGGACAACGTCTCTCTCATCTTTGACAAGGTCTCTGCGATCATGGACAATGTCTCTGATTATTGACGATGTCTCCCTCATCCTCAACAATGTCTCTCCGATCATGGACGAAGTCCCTACGATTGTGGACGATGTTGTGGACAAAGTGATGTCACCTGGAGGAAATCAAAGGAAAATGATCAATACACTACTACCTATTTCTTATCAATAGTTTAACCATCAAAACACAGATAAATATTCAACATTACAGCTGAACCACAACATTTGATTTTTTTTTAACATGCCTTACTATAACATCTTAATGCCATACTTTACCAAGACATTTTTATGCTTTACTATAATGTGACATTTTTACTTCTATTTTGGATTATTACTTCTGCATTGCTTTTATATTAGATTACTTTTACTGTGATCTCTAATTTAAGATCACTTTTACTATTACATATTAATTTACAGATAATTTTTTAATGTTGTAAACTACATCTAGTAACCAATTATATATATATCTTACTTCTGATATTGCTAATTTCTGTTACATTTCTTCTATTAATATATATTACTTATACATTATTTTTATATTGCAGATTACTTCTATCATTACACTTTTCTGATATACTGAAAACTCAACAGAAACAATATAATGTCAATGCTCTGTCTTGGACGGTTGATGTAAAGCTGTTTATGAATTACCTGGAGGCCTCAGTCTTGGTCTGAAAGAACTTCTTCAGTGTACAAAGACTCTCTGTGATCGCGGACAATGTCTCTGAGATTATGGACAAAGTCTCTGTGATCATGGACAATGACTTTATGATCGTGGACGATGTCTCTAAGATCATAGACGGTGTCTCTGTGATCATCGACAATGTCTCCATGATCGCGGGCAGTGCCGTCAAATCGGTGACCCCCGTCTCCGCCGATTCTATCGCAAGGTCTCTACGAAGCATTGGACAATGTCTCTGATCATGGACAACATCTCTCTCATCTTTGACAAGGTCTCTGCGATCATGGACAATGTCTCTGATCATGGACGATGTCTCCCTCATCCTCAACAATGTCTCTCCGATCATGGACGAAGTCTCTGCGATCGTGGACGATGTTGTGGACAAAGTGGTGTCACCTGGAGGAAATCAAAGGAAAATGATCAATACACTACTACCTATTTCTTATCAACAGTTTAACCATCAAAACACAGATAAATATTCAACATTACAGCTGAACCAGAATGTTTGATGGCTTTACATGCCTTACTATACCATGACATTTTAGTATAGTAAGAAACATATCATGGCCTTTTTAAAGATATTTTTAATGACATGCTATTGTACTTTTTTAATGACATACTATTGTCTATAATATGCGATGACATTTTTTGCCTTACAAACTATATCTAGTAATAGATTATATTGACTATTACATCTTACTTCTGATATTGCTCATTACTTTTACATTTCTTCTATTTAATATATATTACTTATACATTATTTTTATATTGCAGATTACTTCTATCATTACACTTTTCTGATATACTGAAAACTCAACAGAAACAATTTAATGTCAATGCTCTGTCTTAGACAGTTGATGTAAAGCTGTTTGTGAATTACCTGGAGGCCTCAGTCCTGGTCTGAAAGCACTTTTTCAGTGTACAAAGACTCTCTGTGATCGCGGACAATGTCTCTGAGATTATGGACAAAGTCTCTGTGATCATGGACAATGACTTTGTGATCGTGGATGATGTCTCTGAGATCATAGACGGTGCCTCTGTGATCATCGACAATGTCTCCATGATCGCAGGCAGTGCCGTCAAATCGGTGACCCCCGTCTCCGCCGATTCTATCGCAAGGTCTCTACGAAGCATGGGACAATGTCTCTGATCACGGACAACGTCTCTCTCATCTTTGACAAGGTCTCTGCGATCATGGACAATGTCTGATCATGGACGATGTCTCCCTCATCCTCAACAATGTCTCTCCGATCGTGGACGAAGTCTCTGCGATCGTGGACGATGTTGTGGACGAAGTGGTGACGCCTGTAGGAAATCAAAGAGAAACATACAAAGGAAAATGATCAACACACTACTACCTATTCCTCATCAACAGTTTAACCATGAAAATGCAGATAAATATTCAACATTACAGCTGAACCACAACATTTAACAAACATTAGAGGCTGTTTCAACATCAACAGTTGACTGTCATCACCTCCTGAAGAACCAACAACAACAAATATTTGGGATAAAGTCAAATGATTATTGATTGTTTGCCTATCAATTAATCACTGAAGCTATGTCTGTTACTGTGAACTGCACAACAATAATAAACACTATCAGTTAATTTTTGAATGCAGAATTTTAACTTGTGTTGTTTATTATACTTCAGTAAAATATCTGAGTATTGATAGTTTGGTACGGTGTAGTCTAGTGTGTCTAGCACATACACATAATTAAGAATTTCTGATCATGTAGAATCAAACTGAAGTTAAGATATTTTTCAATCCCATTTTGATTGATCACATTGAATCACATTTCAGATTTTTATGCCTTACTATACTATGACATTTTTGACATTTTACTATAACGAGACATTTTTACTGCTATTTTGGATTACTACTATTTCTGCATTGCTTTTATATTACTGATTACTTTTACTCTTACCTCTAGTATTACATTATTGTAACCATTACATAATACTTTTCTTATTAAATATTACTTCTAAATTTACAAATAACTTTTACTGTTTCACACTACATCTAGTAACAGATTTCTTAGACTATTACATCTTACTTCTGATGTTGCTCATTGCTTTTACATTAATTCGATTAATAAGGATTACTCATACGTTATTTTTATATTGTAGATTACTTCTATTTTTACATTTTTTTCTGGACGAAGTGGTGACACCTGGAGGAAATCAAAGAGAAACATACAAAGGAAAATGATCAATACACTACAACCTATTCCTCATCAATGGTTTAACCATGAAAACACAGAGAAATATTCAACATTACAGCTGAACCACAACATTTAACTAACATTTAGAGGGCTGTTTCAGAAAATCAACAGTTGACTGTCATCACCTCCTGAAGAACCAACAACAAATATTTGGGAGAGAGTAAAACAGTTATTAATTGTGTTTCTATCAACTAATCACTGAAGCAATCCTGTATGTTACTGTTGTGGTAGAATTTTGCATGCTTTGTATTACAATGAATTTATCTTATATACTTAGTGTAATTAGTCTGTAGCTTTAGTTGTGCTGTTTTATTCATCAAGGATGACCTGATGAACTTACTATTATAATCCCACCGTAACTACCTTCCTGAAGAGGAAGATGGCAAATGGTATCTTCATCAGCACAGGAGATTACACCAGTTGTAAATTCCTGAGAGAGATCACAACTGTCTTTTATTGTACCCCAAGTGTTTACTCAGTTGCAAAGAAATGTTATCTGGCAGTTCAATCAGAGGGCCAGAGACATACTACAAAGTATAAAAGGGAAGTGAAAAGTTTGGTCAGGGGGCACACCTCTGAACTGCTTACTGCTGTGTGGTTCTGTGTGTTGCTTCCTCTCTATAGAAATTAAACATCTTGGTGCATGCTACCTTGCCAGTCTTGTTCTTTGACTCTCTACAGGAAGACCGGAAAATTTCCATAACACTGTGAACTGCACAATAATAAACACGATCAGTCAACTAAATTTTTGAATTCAGGATTTTAACTGTTGTTCGTTTTACTTCTGTATAAAGTCTCAGTATTTCTTCCACCACAGACAGTCACATACAGAATCATTATGTCACATTTCAACCTTCTTCTTAATAACACATATTTAAAATGTCTTTGTTTTGTGTTGTTTTTGTCTAATGAATAACAACCAAATTTACAAAGGTCTTAACTCCAAGATTAAGTAGAACTGATATTGTTCTGTACGGTGTAGTCTAGTATGTCTAGCACATACACATAAATAAGAATTTCTGATCATGTACAATCAAACATATTTTTCATTCCCATTTTGACTGATCCTTTTTCAATAACAATTAAAGACAGAAAATTTAGCATTTGTTGGTTCTGATACATTTGGTATTGTTAGATGAGAAGGTGAGGAGAGCTACAGTCACTTTTGTCCACAGACAAAACAATGTCAACTATTGTGATACATATTTTTAGCACTGAGCAATTAGTCAGTACTTTTTTATGATTAGACAGATAAATAAATTCTTATTATTCAGTACTAAACTAATTAAATATAGAGGTTTGAGCTGGGATTTACCCAGTGACACTAAACAAAAAAACTGGAAGTGATTGCTGATGTTAATAATTCAGCTCATCAACACATATTTTTCAGACTGGGTAAATGTTTCGGACACAAACCTGTTCGTCTGTAAGGTGATGTTGGTGTCTCTGTCCAAGCTGCAGCAGAACAAGTAGACCTGGAAAACACAAGTACAACACTTGAAATACTGATTAACTAACTAACACAAAATAGTTATGGAAACTTTTTACCACTAAAACTCACACAGTGAAGAAGAACATGACAGTGAAAACACTAAAGCCTTGGCAATTACAAATAAAACTTGACTTACTGAAAAGAGAAAAGCAATGAAAAACAAATATGAAAGTATAATTTTGGCTTTAAAAGCTTAAATTTTGGTGTAACGATTTCTAACTTTAATCTCAGCTCATACATCGTGAAGGGGCACAGAGTCAAAATGTAGTTTTCAAGCCTTTAACACCAAACTGTGCTCAATCAAGCATGAAGTCCAAACAAACAAATGACTAATATTAATTATTATATCTGTGACAGAACATTCTCATACATCAAACATTAGAGGGGTGTTTCAGAAAATGGACTGTTTACTGTCACATATAACAAGAAAAAGCATCACATCCTTAAGAACCAACAACAAAGCAAATAAAATGTTTGAGGCTCAAACTTGTGGAAGACCACAGAGTTAAAATTTCGTTTTCAAGCTTGAATTTAACATATAACAGCTCAGTATTATTATATATACTATTATATAAGTATTAAGACAGCACAAACAAATTTATCATTATGTATGCCACTATGGGTCAATATATAGCTATGGACAGACTACTGCCATAAACAAGGACAAACAAAAATAACTTTGGCATAAAACAATCACAATGAGATGCTTAACTGCCACAGTGAAACAAAAAATGACCTCAAAGAAATGTAACATGATCAGGAATGGACACAGAACTACAGAGATGCAGTAAGAACGACCACAAAGAGACAAAGAAGCTGACCATAAATAGATGTAAAATAACCAGGTCAGCATGTAAAATGACGTACTAAGACCACAAATTGACACAAACTGATAACAAGGACATGATAGTTTAGATCAGACAAACCGACTACTAACAAACAGTTACCTTGCGCTTGCCTCCGTAAGGCATCCACAACTCATGTCATGAAGTTTTAGTCACAGAAACACAAGCACACTTCAATCCACGCTAATACAAACGAAGACAACAACAAAAAAGACTGATGCATCACTACACCATATGGCTAACACTAAAGCTAGTCGCTAATGCTAATGCTGACATCCAGGTGTAAAGCGGCCAGACGCAATATAATACAAAATGACCACAAATAGACACACAATGATAACAACGACATGACAGACCGCTATAAACTGAGTTAAAATGACCACGATGAAACACAAAATTACAAAAGAATGCAAAATGTCGGTAACGTGACTGTAAACAATAGCAAGCATTTAGACTATCAAGAGCTCGTTTTGTTTTCACCCGTCGATGTCGGGGGTCCTAAACTCATGACAGGGACGCCTCAGTCACGGAGACACAAACACACTCTTACCCACGCGATAAAAACGACTGAAAATGGAGATATGATCAAACGACGAGAAAGCTAATGCTAATGCTTGACGGTGACGCAAATGCCACCGCTAGGCGCTAGCAGGTTCGCTCCTTAGCCTTACCTTCGCGCCACAGTTGTATTCAGCGTCCAGCCTCACTCGTGTAAGACAAAAAAGCAGCTCCAAAGCTTATTTTAGTATCCAAGCTTCTTCGGTAATTAACTTTTCTCACAGTACTGACAAACCGAGACAACGGTTCAAAGGTTGGTTTTTCTGTTTTCGACTTCCTTTCTCCGCCTCTCTGCGCTCCTCCCCGTCATGGCCGATAACGTCGCAGCCAATGACAACACACGCAAGCCAACAACGGCAGTTGGTCAGCTGATTCTGTTCTGCCTATAAAACAAGGAACATAGGAAATGGTAGACATTACAAAAATAATATACAGGTCACAGTAACTGGTACAACACTGTGCAATCTAATGTTTTCATCTGTTTACAGTTTGTTACAGCTACATCTGAGAGTGTCGTAGACCATGGGACTGAGTTGGTTCAGGACCAAGACAGTTAAATACAAGAGATTTAGGTGACTGAACGGTGTTTAAAAAAAAAAAAAACACCACATATATAGATACTGCCAGTTAAATAATTAACATAACCACAACACTGTTCACAGACCAGTGAGCCTGGTCGACATTCCCTGGATTTGCACCCGCTTCCAACCTGCATCTCTGGGTGTTGGCAAAAGATGATTTTCATGTCTGGATATTGCAGGTGGAGGTGATCCAGGTCCTCACTCATGGAATAAGGGCGTAGCTGTCTCCAGTGAGACCATGGCTCAATGGGAAAAAAACAACAACATTGTAATGGCTATAGAGAAAAAGCCAACCGAAGCAACATTAGATGAATACCACACAGTTACCTGGAAATACAAAAACAGTCTGTTGTACTGTTTTTACAGTAGATGGCAATAGAAAAGTAATATTCACTTCTGTGGCATTGTGTACATATTCTGGGATCCTGTAAGAAGTAAAGCGACAAGGGATTCTGCCTTCTAAACAATGGAAATGATTTTACATCAGACAGAAACCATACTTACTATTTCCACATCCAGGCACAGCTTCACATTGTGGATGCTAAAGAAGAACCAAAACAGTGTACAGCTATAAATTGGATTCAATTTCATGAATTTACAAACTTTTTAATCAAAGATACTCGGGCATATGACAGAGCTTTTTGGATTTTTCAAATTCCTGTGTTGTGTGAATGTGAATGGCTAGATCAATTTTTCTTCATCCAATGTATTACAGCTAATTTTGGGTTTATTTACACACTGAAACACCCTAGGATCTATATATTTTTTCACGAAAACACAATGTATTGTTATGACACTGTAATTCTGTTAGCATTGTCATAATCCAGCAAATAAGCCACAACAAAAGAGATGGTTTTTAAACTCAAAAACTGATAACTTCTATTGTGAATTGGCGCTATATAAATAAAATTTGACTTGACTTGACTATAGATGCTTGTCCTAATGTTGCACTGCTAGTCATGTTGTTCTGTTTGTGTCTGCAATGTTCTCTTATGTTCAGACCTGTGGGGCAGAAATGCTCTTTTTTATTGCAACTGTGACAAAGCAATTCAGTAGATAGCTGTTACCTCATTGCTTATTTCCTACTTACAAGAATATTATCAACATGTTTGCTTATATGAATTCATTCTGTCCAGTGTAAACCTCAAGAGATGTCCATGTGTAGGAAACTAGGACAAACCCACTACCAGCTTGCCCACAATGTGTTTTAGAGCACATGAGCCAACAATACCTTGTGTTTTTAGTGAATTTTACATGTAGTCTAGGGGTTGAATTCAATCAAAGGTACTGCAGAGTACTGCAGAGCTTCCAGTGTGGAAATAAACCCCAAATTAGCTCTAATCAGACTGGATTAAGGACAGTGGATCTAGCCATTCACAATTCCAAATCAGCACAAACACAGGAAGATTTAAAACCACAAAGCTCTGCCATATTCCTCAGCACATTTGAATTTAGCCTCAGGTCTGAAAATTTTGGACTTTCATGAAATTGAATTTATAGTTGTACACTGTTTTAGTTCTTCTTCAGCATCCACAACCTGAAGTTGTGTTTGAATGTAGGAGTAGTAAGCATCCTATCCATTGTAACATAATCTACATCACTGATAAGCTGCAGTCCCTATTAAAACATATTTTCACTCTCACAGACAATGTCTTGCATTCTATTATTCATTACATGTACTTAGTTATTTCTCTGTGGCTCTCTGGCACCATCCTGTGTTTCATTAGGAATAATGGATTCAGTATTTACTCAACTTGTAGAAGCCAGTTTTGGGCAAAAGGCATTTCATGTGGATAGTTCAAATAAAAGAATCCAAATATCTGAAAGATAATAATAATCTTGTTGAGGGAATTCAATGGTACACTGATGTTTGTGCCGTGGCATTTCAGTGTCACAGTGCGGTTACATTTTGGCTGGTTTAGAATAAAAAAAACAGCTCTGAAAATCCAGGTCCAAAGTCCAGGTGGCAGATTTCTTGATGTTTATTATCCGGTATTAAGACCGCTACCTATATTACAATCTTCTTTCTTTTGTCAAATCTTTAAACATTTACAAGAAAAAGTCAGAAGAAAATATTTCATCTTTGTTAAGTGTGCAACTGTTAAAATTAGTAAACCTTCAATGGCATTTGTCTTTGAAGGACAAAGAGGAATGGTACTCAGTGATATGTGCAGCACACTAACAAAGGTAATGCATGTTAACACGTACCCCTGTGAACTTCCATTTCTCTAAATCTGTCTGTAAGTAGGTCTATTTTTCACTTGATACTATTTGATTTTATCTTGTCTTTGATTTGACTTAGGTGTATGTACTGCTTTGAAATGAATGACACTTTTTGCATGCAAAACATCACATTTTCTTTCACATGACAAGCCATGACTATGATGAACAACAGTGAAATTAATGGTTACATTCAACCTCATTGTTAACTTTTCTCTCTTGTACATTCTTGCAGACTTATTTGCTGAAATAAATGTGAA